>NC_025994.2:93873694-93908694 GCF_000442705.2 Elaeis guineensis | reverse complement strand
CTTCTCCGACGCAGGCGGATTTTTGCACCAACAGGATTGGCGCTAGAGGAAGGGGCTTGTGTCTTCGCAGTACCCTTGTTCTTAAAGGAGCGCTCAATGGGACCGCCTCCGGGCATCTTTTCCGACATCCTCTCCTCCTTCCTCCACTTGGTCTTTGCCCGATGCCTCCCCGCAAGGCATCCACGCGACGATCCACGGCCTCCGCGGCCAGATCTCAGGCTCTGACCTCACCTCCAGTTTTCCAGCCTCCTCCTCCTCCTCCGGCAATGGCGGTCGGCGCGGAGCAATTTGATCTGCTGGCGCAGCAGGTCAGAGGCCTCACTGAAGCTGTGCAGGCCATGCAGCAGCAACAGCAGCCGTAGGCATCAGTGCGCCTGGAAAGAGTGTCACCGGAACACCAGAATCCGACGGTAGGGCGGGCCACTTGGGCCAGCCGCCCCGTCTTTCCTGGGAAGATGAACCCGAGGGTGGAGAGCCCTCAGTCGGATCACGACTCCACCTCTGGAAGATCTCTACCCCCATTCTGCCAGAGGACCCTCGAGACCCGTAGTCGAGAGGATTTCCTGGATCGGAGGCTCCAGGAGATGAACCGACGGATCGAAGAGCTCCGCCACGCTCCCCCCGCTTATGGTGAGGATATTTGCACTGACCCTCCCTTTTCTCAAATGATCATGCAGGAACCGATCCCGCCAAACTTCAAACTCCCCCAGTTCGAGAGCTACGACGGGACTTCGAACCTGATTGACCATCTGGAGGCCTTCCGGACGATGATGCTACTTCATGACGCATCCGATGCCATTCTATGCTGAGCCTTCCCATCCACCTTGAAGGGAGCGGCAAGAAACTGATACTCGACGCTGAAGCCGGGTACCATCTTTTTCTTCGATCAGATGAGCCACCAATTTGTGGCCCATTTTGTCAGCAGCTGGCGCCCCCGGAAGGGTTCGGAGTCCCTCATCAATATCAAGCAGTGGGAGGGGGAGTCCATTCGGGCCTACATCAACCGTTTCAATGTCACAGCGCTGGAGGTCCGAAATTTGGACCAATCAGTAGCAATGGCTGCTCTGAAGGGCGGCCTTCAGAAGAATGACCTTTTGTTCTCCCTGGAGAAGAAATATCCCAGAGATTTTACTGATCTGTTGGCTCGGGCTGAAGGGTACGCCCGAGCGGAAGAAGCCTTCAAAATGAAGGATGAGGAGACTGCGAGAGAGCGGCAGGTGGGAGACTCGAGTAAGCTCGCAGTCGAAAAAGGGTCGAGAGAAGCTTGGCCACGTTCTTGAACTCCTCCCGGGCACAAGCGTGTCCATACTCCTCCTCGGGTACGTAGGCAGAGAAGTCCGGACCACGGAGTTCGGCGGGGTTCTCCACCGGGAAGATTCTGCAACTACACCCCCCTCAATGCCTCGAAGATCCAGGTACTGATGGAGGTCAGGGAGCAGCTCCCAAGGCCAGAGAGGATGCGCACACACCCCGGAAAGCGCAACCCCAATAAGTTCTGTCTCTACCATCGCGACCACGGCCACGACACGGAGGAATGCATCCAGCTCCGAGACGAGATCGAGGAGCTCATCCGGCGAGGTCGACTCGATAGGTTCATTCGACGCCGGCCTGAGGGTAGAGAAGATCGGCCAAGGGCCCTGTCGCAACCTGAACCGCCAAAGAGGGAGGAGCAGCCCGGAGATCGGCCTCCAATCGGGACCATCGACTCCATCACCGGAGGGCCTCAAGGAGGAGCAGACCTTCCACGACCATGGGACTCGAGAAACCTATAAATGTACTACTCACGACTTTGCTTTGAATCAAAATTCTTTTCGACTTTGCATGTCTTTCCCTTTTGGCATGGACTTGTTACGATTGGGGATAATCCCTTCAAACAATTAAAACAAGGTCATGTTAGGAACAGGAGGAGAACCTCGTCCTAACATGAGCAAAATGAAAGTTTGATTATTTTAAGATCAGATCGGGGGAGAGGCCCATATAACGGCCCTTAAGCGTCCCCATGGTCATGTTAGGAACAGGAGAAAAATCTCATCCTAACATGAGCAAAATGAAAGTCTGATTATTTTAAGATCGGATCGGAGGAGA
The DNA here is from genome assembly GCF_000442705.2 of Elaeis guineensis. NCBI lineage: Eukaryota > Viridiplantae > Streptophyta > Magnoliopsida > Arecales > Arecaceae > Elaeis > Elaeis guineensis. The sequence continues at coordinate 93,906,609 of NC_025994.2, read as the reverse complement.
GGCCCATATAACGGCCCTTAAGCACCCCCATAGTCATGTTAGGAATAGGAGAAAAATCTCGTCCTAACATGAGCAAAATGGAAGTCCGATTATTTTAAGATTGGATCGGGGGAGAGGCCCATATAACGGCCCTTAAGCGCCCCCATGGTCATGTTAGGAACAGGAGAAAAATCTCGTCCTAACATGAGCAAAATGAAAGTTTGATTATTTTAAGATCGGATCGGGGGAGAGGCCCATATAACGGCCCTTAAGCGCCCCCATGGTCATGTTAGGAACAGGAGAAAAATCTCGTCCTAATATGAGCAAAATGAAAGTCTGATTATTTTAAGATTGGATCGGGGGAGAGGCCCTATAACGGCCCTTAAGCGCCCCCATGGTCATGTTAGGAACAGGAGAAAAATCTCGTCCTAACATGAGCAAAATGGAAGTCCGATTATTTTAAGATCGGATCGAGGGAGAGGCCCTACAACGCCCTAATGTGCCCCCACAGCCATGTTAGGGACAGAAGGAGAATCTCGCCCTAACATGAGCAAAGTCAAAGGCCCGGTTCTTTTAGACCGGATGGGGGGAGAGGCCCTACAATGCCCTAATGTGCCCCCACAGCCATGTTAGGGACAGGAGGAGAACCTCGCCTTAACATGAGCAAAGTCAAAGGCCCGGTTCTTTTAGACCGGATGGGGGGAGAGGCCCTACAACACCCTAATGTGCCCCCACAGCCATGTTAGGGACAGGAGGAGAACCTCGCCCTAACATGAGCAAAGTTCATGACCCGGTTCTTTTAGATCGAATGGGAAGAGAGGCCCTACAACATCCTAATGTGCCCCCACAGTCATGTTAGGGACAGGAGGAGAACCTCGCCCTAACATGAGCAAAGTCGAAGACCCGGTTCTTTTAGACCGAATGGGGGGAGAGGCCCTACAACGCCCTAATGTGCCCCCACAGCCATGTTAGAAACAGGAGAAAACCTCATCCTGACATGAGCCAAATCGAAGACCCGGTTCTTTTAGACCGGATGGGGGGAGAGGCCCTTGCAATGACCTTTATGTGCCCCCACAGCTCTGTTGGGAACAGAAGGAGAACCTCATCCTAACCTGAGCTGAGATCGACTACGTCAAGGATAGAAGGAAGACCTCGTCCTGATGATGACAAAAATTTGGTCACCCAACATGATCGGATAAAGGAAAAACTCCCCTCAATGGCACCTCCACACTTCTACGCGACCCCGTGAAAAGCAAAGGGAGGACCCTCGCTTAGAAAAGAGAAGGAAAATTAAAAAAGAAAAGCGACGAACTACATCGGCAACAGATGAAAAATAAACTACACCAAAAATATAGAGAACTTCATCTCAACAAAGACGGGAGCTCCTACCGAGCATCCCCGATCTCTAAGAAGGCTCTCGACACGGGTCAAGAAAATAATGACTCCTCCAAGGTAATGCGAAGTTCAGACCACGAGCTCGAGCCTATGACCATGGACGACAAGAAAAGCAAATCAATGTGGCGACGACTGGGCACCTCCGAACGACACCGACGTCGAACAAGTCAAGAGACGAAAGAAGTTCGGCGGATGACGATTCAATGCGACACGTGGACGAGGTAACATAAAATCTTCTTTTCATTTCATCCACAAAATATACACTACAAAGCCCAGCAGGCTAAAAGAAGGAAAGCAAAACAACAAGAACAAGATAAAACAACAAAAGAAAAGATATATACATGGGAAGACGGAAGGACAAAAAGAGCCCTAAGGGGGCCCGACTTCCTCCGACCTCGAACTTTCGGCTTCGACCCTCGCCAGGGAACCCCTTAAACGTCCGACTTCTGCTTCCAATTCTTTCTCTCTCATTAATATCTCCATGTATCTTCGATGAAATCGCTGGCTTTCGCCCTTCGCCTCTCGACGCCTTTTTCTCAGGACCTCAGATTCTGCCTCCGTGTCCTTGACGGCCTGCTGCTCGCATACCAACTGGATCTTCAATTGCTGCAGCTCGGCCTTCCCCTCTCCAAGAGCGATGGATAGTTCTTCTGCAATCCTTCTCAGGGATTGGAGTTCGTCGGAATCCCGAGTGGAGGCGGTTTGAGCCCCCTCGGTTAGCTGCCTTCGGAGGCGGGCAACTTCATCGGTCACCATCCGGAGCCTCCCCTTGTATTCATCCACCTGCTTGCGCCAGCCAGTCCGGTATGCATCGTAGCTCGCCTCGGCATCCTGAAGCTGCTGTGGGAGGTCGGAGACCTTCTTCGACCACTCCCAGTCACCGTCGGCCCGAGTCAAAAGCCGGGATGAACTTCCCTCCAGCTGGCCAATCCTCTCCCAGGCAGCCGACAGCTCCACCCTGAGGGAACTGATTTTGGCGGCTTGAGCCCAAATTTGATCGCTGGCATGCTTCTTGTGTTTCTCAAGCTCCTTCTCAAAGTTCATCTTCCTCCGACTGTACTCCATGATCCCCTTCAAGTGGAGATTTCAAAAGTAGGTGGCCTCTGCGGTGGCTTCGGAATGACTCTCCCTCAACCTGCGAAGCTCGCCTTCCATCTTCTTCGATCTTTTTGTTAAATGGAGGACTTCCTTCTTCAGCCGCTGGATTGTAGACTTCAGCGGAATCCCCTGAGGCAAGGGAAGTGCTTCGGCGGGATACTGCCATCGGGAGGTCAACGCGTTAAAACGTAGCTCATTACAAAGAAGAAGAAAGAAAGAAAGAAAAAGAAGAGAAGAAAAGTCCCCCGCAAGGAGGAGACCAATTTTATTGACTGAATGTTTCTTGAAGACAAAAGAAAGAAGAAAAATGACAATAAAGGAAGAATACAAGGTTAGAGGTCTTGAACCTCTGGATCAACGGGGGGACTCGGCACCTCTGTGGGGTGGACCGCGGTGGCTGCAACGACGGTGGAGGGTCCGACTTCATCCTCGGACGCCTCGTCCAAGAAGCTGAGGTCGAGCTCGGAGAATTTCACGACCATCTTCTCCTGGCAGAGCTCGAATCCTCAATTGAATGCGGCTTGGCCGAACTCAACCTTCAACTTCTTCATTTTGATGGAAGTCTTGAACTCCTCCACCGCTTGACTCTTGGCCTCCGAGACCAGGGTCGGGATCTGTTCCGCCATGTTGGCAACCTCGGCCTCTGCCCTCCTCACCATCTCCTCCAGGTCAGCCTTCTGTTCCACCGAGGTCTGTCTCTCTCTCAAGCGCCTCTCGGAGATCGGCCACCTCGAGGGCCATTTCCTTAAGGCGGGTAGCCTCGGCCTGCTGACCTTCCACCATCTTGTTTGTCGTCTCGATGTTGGCGAAGAGTTGGTGCCCGAGCTGCAAGGGCGATCAGAGAGTCAGAATGGGAGCTGAAAAGTTAATTAAATGAAGAAGCGAAAGGAAAAAGAGGACGAATCTACTTACCTCGAGGAAGGCCCCCAGCGAGTCCCAGACTCGTTATGTAGGATCGACGCAGACGATCCTCTGGACGACTTCGGGCAGTGAGCACCCATCTACCAGCTTTTTTATTAGATCCCTGTCACTAAAGGGATCATCCCCCTGCTCCTCTTCAGAGCCGCGGGACTCTTCTGTGGCAGCCCGGCGACTGCCGACCCTGCGGGCCAAGGTCTTCCTCCTCTTCCTCCTCTCACCCCCTGGCACCTCCTCAGGATGGGTCTCTGAAGCGGAGACCTCGGTAGGAGAACTCAAACCCCTCGGGGAGGCCCGGGCGGTGGGACGCTCAGTGTCTGGAAGGATGTCGGTGGCTGAGGTCGCTTGGGCGGTGCGGCCGAACTCGTCCCCTCCGCTTTGGCCCTCTTCGCCGGCCCGGAGGCCGCTGATGTGCAAATCTTAAAATTTGTAAATAAAATCGCAAGCGCACAGTGTGTAGAGTAGCACGACCAGCGAGTACGGGTCGATCTCACAGAGATTTGGTTTAAAATTAATTTTCAAATCTATGCTCAAGCGAGCTTTAACGAAAATCGAAAATCGAAAGTTGTTTGCTAAAGACAATAAGACTAAGGATCTAGGGTTTTTGAATCCACTAGATCTAGATTAGAGAATTCTACCTAGAATTTTTCTTATTGATCCTAACGATTACTCCTCTTGTCTTTTCCAAGCATAGATTATGAAGGGACTAAGGCCCAACGATAACCCATCAAGATTCTTTATAGGGGAGTAGTAACTAGGATCCCTTAGGGTTTTCTCCTCCTATGCACTAAATCAAGCATGAACTATGAAGGGACTCTGACCCAACTGTAGTTCATCAAAAATTCTTGGCAAAAGAGGAAGAAAAAGAAATCCTAAAAAAAAGAAAGAACCCTATGTAAAACCCCTACTCATGATCTAGCTTCATCGCAAACCCTAGAAGGGATGCTTAGCTAGACATGATCTAAATCTACTTATAAAATTTAAATACAGAAAAATAAACTACCCTAATTTCATAAATTAAACTATCCTAATTGCATAAATTTAAACTGCATAATTTAAACTAACCTAATTGCATAAAATTAAATTGCATAAATTAAACTATCATAATTGCAAGAAAAATAAATTGCATAATGTAAAGAGATAAAATTATATAAAAATAAGATTTTATATAAAAAAAATTATTACAAAAATTTTAAAGCTCGAGGCTTGAGAAGAAAGCTAAAAACCCCACTATCTAGGGTTACAAGCTTGATCGGAAGGCCAGCATCCTTAAAACAAGGGCCTTTGGGGGCTTTTTATAGGCATTTGGGGGTTATAAGATTTTCAAAACTTTAGATATGGAACTAAGAGATTTTAGAGGGCTATTAGGGAGGTTTAGGGGCTCAAATCTCGCTCAAAAAGTACTTAAATCCATCAAGAAACCCTAGAAATTGTTTCAGCCGTCCGATCTTCATCTAAAGGACCCAATTCATCTAATAAATCAAGCCGGAAGCGATTCTGGGCCGTTGGATCATGATCTGGGTGAAGCGCTGCCGTTGGATCGCGCTGCAGAGATGGGATCAGGTCAGATGCATCGTGGACCGTCCGATCAAGGTGCTGGAAGATTTCGTCTGTTGGATCGCGCTGCAGAAGGATCCCGTGTTGTCCTAGTGTTTATTGATTCTTGCAATTGCCTTGATTACGGTTGGATCTTGACCGGCTGCGATGGTGGCCGTCCGATGGTGCAAAAATGTGGAGCGTTGGATTTTGATCAGAGTAGATCGGACCATCGAGTGATGTGAAGTTATCAGGTTGCCCTTCGGACCTTCTTCTCTCTCCTCATTAGCCCTAGACCGCGCGCGTGGATCGGGCTCGCGATGCATTGCGATGAGCCGAGACTCGCTGATTGGCTGGTTTATGGTGCGCCGATGGGTCCATGGTCCAGGCGCCTGTTGCTGTGGACCAGACGGCTAACCAGATCACCAAATCAGTTGGTTTTTGATCAATTTTGACCTGATTTGACTCGGGTTTGACCCAATTGAGTCTTCTTTCTTCATTTTTCAATTCTTGGATCAATTTAACTCCGTTTTGCATAAAATTTACGCCGTTGGAATCCTCTTTCCTTATTTTTTCTATTGATAACCTCTTCTTCTACAAAATATAATAATAAGTATCAATTTTCTAATAAAGTTAGATAATTTAGATATTAATTGATACTTTTTATGTCAATTTGTGACATAAATCACACCCCCCAACTTAATCATTGCTAGTCCCTTAGCAATGTACCAAAATAAGATTATATTCCAAAAAGATCCTTCCTTTGTAAATTAATTTAAAATCAAAATTCAAGAAGTTTTCTAGTATTACTAAGTAATGAGCTTCGAATTAGAATCGGTAGTCAGTCTACTTAGGAGCTTTCTTAGAGTACACTTAAAGTTTTATAGCACTTGTGTGAGTGATAACTAACTTAGTATTTCAGTATTAACTTGTACAGGCCAATTGTACATTTTTCATAACTTAGTTCGTTTAATTTTCTATACACCCCAGATTAAACAAAGAACTAAGGTAGCTTTCACACTATTTTTTTTTTTTTTTTTTTTGCTGAGCATCCTGGCCTTTCCACCACCGTTTGACGCGAATCTCAACACTTGACTTAGGCGAAGAGATCCGGTTACTAGGCTTAGGGCAATCCACATTTACTCTGTGTTTTGCATTTTATTTCAGGCAGGTAGCTCTTTCCTTAAATTCAAATTTTTTCAATTGGGGTGTAGAGAAAATTATCTAATTTAAATAATACTCAAATCCTTAATTGGCCTTACAATTAACACCTACTTTACCTTGTTAGTGTGCATGTGCAATTGGAAGTGCTAATAGTCTTTAAATGACCTAGGCCATCAAGAGTCTAACCAGCTAATCTTCTCCGTGACTCACTACATTTATTAGCAAATACTTTCTAACTTACTCTTATTTCTTTTCTAGATTAATTTATTTCAATTTTTTTTTTAATATATTAAATGCAAGAAATAACTCATAGTGGAAGGAAAAGGAAATGATAACACCTGATTTTGTTCAAGCTCTCCCCCCAACTTGACCGACATTGTCCCCAATGGAGTTTATCTAATTTATTTGTCTTAAGCAAACTGAAAACAAAGAAAGCATTAGAAATTAAATAAGCTGGGTTGCCTCCCAGAAGCGCTAAGTTTTATGTCTTCAGCTAGACCAAACCTCGAAGCAATTTAATCAGAATAAGTTGGTTCATAAAGAACCATGGCATCTTCAACAGTCTCGACAGGTAATTTTAAAAATGATTTTAATCGTTGACCATTTACTTTAAAGATAACACCATTACTTGAGTTTTCTATCTCAACAGCTCCATGTCAAAAGACTTCCTTTACTAAAAATGGTCCTGTCCATCTAGACCTAAGCTTTCCTGAAAACAGATGTAATCTAGAGTTATATAAGAGCACCTTTTGTCCGATATTGAAAGTTTTTCTCATAATTGATTGATCATGAAATGCTTTGGTTCATTCCTTGTATATCCTTGCATTTTCATAGGCTTCATTTCTAAGTTCTTCTAATTCATTCAACTGAAGCTTCCTATGGTTTCCAGCATCGTTCAAATTTATATTTAGTTATTTGATGGCCCACATGGCTTTGTGTTCTATCTCAATAGGCAAGTGACATGGTTTACCAAACACAATCCTATAAGGAGACATTCCTAGATTGATCTTGAAAGCGGTTCGGTATGCCCAAAGTGCATCAATTAATTTCAAAGATCAATCCTTTCTATTGGCACTAACAGTTTTTTTCAGGATCTGTTTGATTTGTCGGTTTGACACTTCAACTTGCCCACTAGTTTGAGGATGATATGGTGTGGTCAATTTGTGGGTGACATTATACTTTTTCATCAATGTTGCAAAAGGTCGGTTACAAAAATGGGTTCCCCGATCACTAATGATTGCCCTAGGAATACCGAAATGGGAGAGAATATTTTCTTTAAGAAACTTAATGACCATTTTGCTATCGGGTGTTCTACATGCAATTGCTTCTACCCATTTTGAAACATAATCAACTGCTACTAGAATATATTCATTTCCAAAGAAATTTGGAAATGGTCCCATGAAATCGATCCCCCAAACATCAAAAACTTCAACTACCAAGATTGGGTTGAGTGGCATCATGTGTCGCTTGGTGATTCGACCTATTTTCTGACATTGAACACAACTTTTACAATATTCATGAGCATCCTTAAACAAATTGGGCCAATAAAAATCACATTGGAGAACCTTAGCAGCAGTTTTCTTAGACGCGAAGTGACCCCCACATGCTTGATCATGACAAAAAGATAAAATATTCATGACTTCGTTATCTGGGATACACCTTCTAATAATTTGATCAGGACATTGTTTAAAAAGATAAGGATCATCCCAAATGAAATACTTCACTTGGGCAAAGAATTTATATTTATCCTGCTTAGTCCAATGAGAAGGTATCTTACCTATGGCTAAATAATTTACAATATCAGCAAACCAAGGTTCAGTAGACACAGACATGAGTTGCTCATCTGGGAAAGATTCATTGATGGGTTGTTTACTAGATGGTGCGACTGAAATTCGGGACAAATGATCTGCTACAACGTTCTCAGTGCCTTTCTTGTCCCTAATTTCTAGGTCAAATTCTTGAAGGAGCAAAATCCATCTGATTAAGCGTGCCTTGGCATCCTTCTTTGCTAGGAGATGTCTAATGGCTGAGTGATCGGTGTAAACAATGGTGTGAGTCCCAACCAAATAAGATCTAAATTTTTCTAAAGCAAAGACAACGGCAAGGAACTCCTTCTCAGTTGTGGTGTAGCTAAGCTGTGCATCATTTAAGGTTTTACTTGCATAATATATCACTCTAGGCAGCTTATTTATCCGTTGACCTAAGATTGCACCCACAACATGATCGGACGCATCACACATTAATTCAAATGGTTCAGACCAGACAGGAGGATGAATGATTGGAGCTGATACAAGTGCTTTTTTTAGAAATTCAAACGATTCCAAGCACTCATGAGTAAATTCAAATTTGGTATCTTTTGCCAAAAGATTAGTCAGTGGACGTGCTACTTTGCTAAAGTTGGCAATAAACCTTCTATAGAATCCAGCATGACCTAAAAATGAACGTATTTCTTTCACAGATTTAGGTGGTGGAAGACTTGCAATTAGATCTATTTTGGCCTTGTCTACTTCAATCCCCTTTTTAGAAATGACATGGCCAAGAACTATTCCCTGTTTGACCATAAACTGATATTTTTTCCAGTTGAGAATTAAGTGCTTCTCCTTACATCGTTCTAGAACTAATTGCAGGTGATTCAGACACTCGGAGAAGGTTAGGCCAAAAACAGAAAAGTCATTCATAAAAATTTTTAGAAATAGTTCTATCATATCTGAAAACATGCTGATCATGCATCTCTGGAAGGTTGCCGATGCATTACATAGTCCAAAGGGCATTCGTCTATAGGCAAAAGTACCAAATGGACAGGTGAATGTAGTCTTTTCTTGATCTTCAACGGCTATGGGAATCTGGTTGTAACCGGAGTATCCATCAAGAAAACAGTAAAACTCTTGTCCGACTAGTCTTTCCAATATTTGATCAATAAATGGCAAAGGAAAGTGATCTTTCCTTGTCGCAGCATTCAACTTTCTATAGTCTATATAGACCCTCCATTCCGTTTGGGTCCTAGTTGGGATAAGTTCGTTTGCATCATTTTGGACCACTGTTACCCCAGATTTTTTGGGTACTACTTGAACTGGGCTTACCCAAGAGCTATCAGAAATAGGATAAATTATTTCACTATCTAGGAGTTTCAGAATCTCCTTTTTAACTACATCCTTCATAGCTGGATTAAGCCTTCTTTGGGCTTCTCTTGTTGGTTTAGCCTCTTCCTCTAAGTATATTCTATGTTGAACTATAGAAGAGCTTATTCCTTTGATATCTGCTATGGTCCAACCTATTGCTTCTTGATTTGCTTTTAGAACTGACACTAACTCCTCCTCTTGCTTGGGATCTAGGTCTGATGCAATAATTACAGACAAAGTTTCTTTGGGTCCTAGATATGCATACTTGAGATGTTCTGGGAGGGGTTTCAGTTCTAAAATGGGTGCTTCCTCTATCGATGGTTTAGGTGATGATTTCACCATCTCAATGATTGGTTCAGTAGGAAGTATCGATTCCTGATTAATCTGATTTTCTTTAAGTATTTCATTGACATCCTCAGACTCATGGATTAACCAGGGGTTAGACTCTAGGTCGACTTCATCATCACTAATGTCAATGGATTCATAAATACCATCTTGGACTACATTGACATCAGCATGAGAAGAGAATTCCTGTTCTAAGTTAAAAACATTAAGCTCAATGGTCATATTCCCAAAGGATAACTTCATTAGACCATTTCGACAATTGATTTCAGCATTGGCTGTAGCTAAGAATGGTCTTCCTAAAATGACAGGTATATATCCTTTAGGATTCGCAACTGGCTCAGTCTCTAAAACAATAAAATCTACAGGGAAAATAAAATTTTCAACCTTTATCAGAACATCCTCGACCATTCCCTTAGGGATCCTGAGAGATCTATCGGCTAATTGTAATGTGATTCCAGTAGGTTGAAGTTTTTCTAATCCTAGTTGCTCATACACCGAATATGAAAGGATATTCACACTAGCTCCTAGATCTAGCAAGGTCTTTTTTATATTGGTTTCTCCAATAACACAAGAAATTATTGGAGCTCCAGGGTCCTTATATTTAATTGGCACATGGCTAGATAGGTATGAACTGACACTTGCAGCCAAAAATGCTTTCTTTGGTACATTAGTGGTCCTTTTCCTAGTGCAAAGATCTTTTAAAAATTTGGCATAAGTTGGAACCTGATGGATTATATCTAAAAGAGGAATATTAACTTGGACTTATTTAAATACCTCTAAAATTTTATCTAAATATTTAGATTTATTAGATTTCAGTCTGTTTGGAAAAGGAGCTCTAGGACTTTTAAGTACTGGACTAGGTGAATTTTCAGTTTCTGGTACTTGAGGTTGAAAGGTAGTAGTTTTAGAAGGTGACTCGGCAGATGAGTCCTCTATATCATCAAGTGCAACTACCTTATTGTCTATTTGTTTTTTCGATCTTAAGGTATGAATGGCATTTACACCATTAACTTGGTTTCCTTGTTGGGGTCGTGGACCATTTTGGTTCCTAAGATTTGGCTCAGGTTGGCTAGGTAACCTACCATGTTCTCGTTCACTAATTGTCGAAGCCAGCTGACTTACTTGCATTTCCAGACGGGCTATAGCTTGGGTGTCATTATTTATGAATTGACCCGTGGTTTGCATAAAGCTGGTATGTGTCTTCATCATGGCTTCTAGGCTTTTCTCTAAAGAGGTAATTTTTTTGTCATTATCATGGAAGCCTGGCGAGTTGTTCATCACTAGGTTAGACCTTAGGTTTTGCTGATTGAAATTTGGATTGCCTACATTAGGATTCTGAGACCATGAGAAATTTGGGTGATTCCTCCAACCTGGGTTATATGTGGGTGCATAAGGATTGTTCAATGGTCCTTGATAGGTGGCATTCACCTGTGCACACTCATTCGAATAGGAACATTCTTCGAAGACATGGTCTGGTGCATTGCACCCTTTACACATGGGTGCAGATATTTGATTTACATTGGCTGGTCTCTGTAATTCTAAGGCTTCCAATCTACGTGTTAAGGTTGCAATCTTGGCCTCTGATGCTAGGGTTGGTTGAATTTGATGCATTCCTCCTCTTGAAGGTGTAGCTTTATCAGGTTCTCTAGTTGTTTTCCACTGTAAATTTTTCTCGGCTAGGTCTTCTAAGAATTGCCAAGCTTCAGTAGTTTCTTTGTCCATAAATTGGCCTTGGCACACGGACTCTAGCATGGTTCTTGAGTTTGAATCTAACCCTCATAGATGATCTGGCATAGTCTCCAAGTTTCTATTCCATGGTGTGGGCATTGGGTCAAAAGATTCTTGAAACGATCAAAGTACTTCCAAAATGATTCACCAGCTAGTTGGTAAAATTGATTTATTTCATTCCTAATCCTAGCTGTTTTATGGTGGGGGAAATACTTTTTCAAAAATATTCTCACAAAGCCCTCCCAGGTAGTGACAGAATAGTTTGGCAGACTATAAAGCCACTTCTTAGCATTATCCTTAAGGGCAAAGTTGATTAATCTAAGTTTGACCTCATCCTCTGTTAATTGCAGTTTCATGGTTGCACATACCTCCTAAAATTCTCTAATAAATATATAAGCATCATCTAATCCTGTGAATTTTGGAAGCATATTTATGATTTGAGGTTTCATTTAAAATTATTAGCTGTGGGTTGTGGCAACCTGATACAAGATGGTTGGATGGAGCCAACTGGATAACACAAATCCTTAAGGGTCATGGGTTGGATTGGTTCAGCCATTGGAACAACAGGAATTGACTCAATTCTAACTAGACGACCCGATACTCTTCTCCACACACGAGGTGTATGGTTCTCGATGTTTATACAATTTTTTTTTATAAAATTTTTATGTATAAGAAAAAGAAAGAAAAGAGAAAAAGTTCTAAAGAAAAGATCCTAAGGAGTCCTAAATCTAAAGAAAAGTAACCAAATTAATTTAAATTTTAATAATTTTTTTTTTTTTAAACAAGTGAAATAATAAATTAAACTCAATCTATCCTAGGGTTAACCTAAATCTAGACAGCTTCTAACTGTTCCAAGATGACCCTTCAAGCCTTCCAAGTGGAGATTGATCAACTAGTTAGCCAGATAAGTATAAGAGGTGGGAGGTTCACTCATCGTTGCCTTTCTAGACACCAAACGAGTTGGCCAGTCCAGCAACTGAACCAATTTAACAAACCACCCTCAGGGACTTGCCTAGACACCAATTAATCAAACAACTCAAACTTGGTAGAATCTTAGGGTTCCTTGTCCTATTGAGCTCAAATTCCTTAAGGTTGACGTCTAATTGATTTTAAGATTAAAGTCTAGGTAATGCAATATGATGGAGATGGTTTTTGGGCTAAGGAAGGTAATGAAATCCCCACCTTATCTTGTTAATGGGTTGATGCCTTAGATTAATTATGAAAATGCAAATGAAATAAACAAGATGACCAAGAATGTAAAAATTTTAATTTAAATTTTTTTTTTATTTTGATATTTTACTTCAGATTATGAAATATCTTTTGTTTTTTTTTATTTTTATTTATTTTTTTATGATTAAGTAAATTCAAATGATTAGGTCTAAAAGAAAAAGTAATTAACTAAAAATAATAAAAGAGAAATTAGAAGCATACCTGAGTTTTCCAGCAATCACCAACTAAATCTAGAAACCTAAAGGAAAAAGAAAGAGAGTTATAAAGCACGAAGAACAAATATTTGAAAACAATTTAAAACGCCAAATCCCCGGCAACGGCATCAAAAACTTGATGTGCAAATCTTAAAATTTGTAAATAAAACCGCAAGCGCACAGTATACAGAGTAGCACGACTAGCGAGTACGAGTCGATCCCACAGAGACTTGGTTTAAAAACAATTTTCAAATCTATGCTCAAGCGAGCTTTAACGAAAATCGAAAATCGAAAGTTGTTTGCTAAAGACAATAAGACTAAGGATCTAGGGTTTTTGAATCCACTAGATCTAGATTAGGGAATTCTACTTAGAATTTTTCTTATTGATCCTAACGACTACTCCTCTTGTCTTTCCCAAGCATAGATTATGAAGGGACTAAGGCCCAACGATAACCCATCAAGATTCTTTACAGGGAGTAGTAACTAGGATCCCTTAGGGTTTTCTCCTCCTATGCACTGAATCAAGCATGAACTATGAAGGGACTCTGACCCAACTGTAGTTCATCAAAAATTCTTGGCAAAAGAAGAAGAAAAAGAAACCCTAAGAAAAAGAAAGAACCCTATGTAAAATCCCTACTCATGATCTAGCTTCATCGCAAACCCTAGAAGGGATGCTTAGCTAGACATGATCTAAATCTACTTGTAAAATTTTAATACAGAAAAATAAACTACCCTAATTTCATAAATTAAACTATCCTAATTGCATAAATTTAAACTACATAATTTAAACTAACCTAATTGCATAAAATTAAATTGCATAAATTAAACTATCCTAATTGCAAGAAAAATAAATTACATAATATAAAGAGATAAAATTGCATAAAAATAAGATTTTATATAAAAAAAATTTATTACAAAAAACCTCAAAGCTCGAGGCTTGAGAAGAAAGCTAAAAACCCCACTATCTAGGGTTACAAGCTTGATCGGAAGGAAGAATCCTTAAAACAAGGGCCTTTGGGGGCTTTTTATAGGCATTTGGGGTTATAAGATTTTCAAAACTTTAGATGTGGGACTAAGAGATTTTAGAGGGCTGTTAGGGAGGTTTAGGGGCTCAAATCTCACTCAAAAAGTACTTAAATCCATCAAGAAATCCTAAAAATTATTTCAGCCGTCCGATCTTCATCCAAAGGACCTAATTCATCTAATAAATCAAGTCGGGAGCGATTTTGGGCCGTTGGATCACGATCTGGGTGAAACGCTGCCGTTGGATCGCACTGCAGAGATGGGATCATGTCGGATGTGTCGCGGACCGTCCGATCAAGGCGCTGGAAGATTTCATCCGTTGGATCGTGCTGCAGAAGGATCCTGTGTTGTCCTAGTGTTTATTGATTCTTGCAATTGCCTTGATTACGGTTGGATCTTGACCGACTGCGATGGTGGCCGTCCGATGGTGCAAAAATATGGAGCGTTGGATCTTGATCAGAGAAGATCGGACCATCGAGTGATGTGAAGTTACCAGGTTGCCCTTCGGACCTTCTTCTCTCTCCTCATAAGCCCTGGATCGCGCACGTGGATTGGGCTTGCGATGCGTTGCGGTGAGCCGAGACTCGTTGATTGGCTGGTTTATGGTGCGCCGATGGGTCCATGGTCCAGGCGCCTGTTGCTGTGGATCAGACGGCTAACCAGATCACCAAATCAGTTGATTTTTGATCAATTTGACCTGATTTGACTCGGGTTTGACCCAATTGAGTCTTATTTCTTCATTCTTCAATTTCTGGATCAATTTAACTCCGTTTTACGTAAAATTTATGCCGTTGGAATCCTCTTTCCTTGTTCTTTCTATTGATGACCTCTTCTTCTGCAAAATATAATAACAAGTATCAATTTCTTAATAAAGTTAGATAATTTAGATATTAATTGATACTTGTTATGTCAATTTGTGACATAAATCAGTCTGCCTGTAGCTGGAGTCGAAGATGAGATCCGACTCCCATAGGAGTCCGGTCGAAGTCCACCTGCAATTAAGGTCAGGGACGAAGTCCGGCTCCCGTAGGAGTCCGGACGGAGTTTACCTGTAAGTGAAGTCGTGGGCGGAGCCCGACTCCTGTAGGAGTCCGGGCAAAGCCTTCCTACAGTCGAGGTCGAGGACGGAGCCCGGCTCCCATGGGAGTCCGGGCGAAGCCTTCCAGCAGTTGAGGTTGGGGACGAAGTCCGGCTCCCGTAGGAGTCTGGACGAAGTCTGACTGTAGCTGGAGTCAGAGACGAGATCTGGCTCCCGTAGGAGTCCGGTCGAAGTCCACCTGTAATTAAGGTCAGGGACGAAGTCCGGCTCCCGTAGGAGTCCGGACGGAGTTTACCTGCGATTAAAGTTAGGGGCGAAGTCCGGCTCCCTTAGGAGTCCGGACGAAGTTTACCTGTAAGTGAAGTCGTGGGCGGAGCCCGGCTCCTGTAGGAGTCCGGGCGAAGCCTTCCCGCAGTCGAGGTCGAGGATGGAGCCTGGCTCCCATGGGAGTCCGGGCAAAGCCTTCCAGCAGTTGAGGTTGGGGACGAAGTCTGGCTCCCGTAGGAGTCTGGACGAAGTCTGCCTGTAGCTGGAGTCAGAGACGAGATCTGACTCCTGTAGGAGTCCGGTCAAAGTCCACCTGCAATTAAGGTCAGGGATGAAGTCCGGCTCTCGTAGGAGTCCGGACGGAGTTTACCTGTAAGTGAAGTCGTGGGCGGAGCCCAGCTCCCGTAGGAGTCCAGGCGAAGCCTTCCCGCAGTCGAGGTCGAGGATGGAGCCCGGCTCCCATGGGAGTCTGGGCGAAGCCTTCCAGCAGTTGAGGTTGGGGATGAAGTCCGGCTCCCGTAGGAGTCTAGACGAAGTCTGCCTATAGCTGGAGTCGGAGACGAGATCTGGCTCCCGTAGGAGTCTGGTCGAAGTTCACCTGCAATTAAGGTCAGGGACGAAGTCTGGCTCCCGTAGGAGTCCGGACGGAGTTTACCTGCGATTAAAGTCAGGGGCGATGTCCGGCTCCCTTAAGAGTCTGGATGAAGTTTACCTATAAGTGAAGTCGTCGGCGGAGCTCGGCTCCCGTAGGAGTCCGGGCGAAGCCTTCCCACAATCGAGGTCGAGGACGGAGCCCGGCTCCTATGGGAGTCCGGGCGAAGCCTTCCAGCAGTTGAGGTTGGGGACGAAGTCCGGCTCCCGTAGGAGTCTAGACGAAGTCTGCCTGTAGCTGGAGTTGGAGACGAGATCTGGCTCCCGTGGGAGTCCGATCAAAGTTCACCTGCAGTTAAGGTCAGGGACGAAGTCTGGCTCCCGTAGGAGTCCGGACGGAGTTTACCTGCGATTAAAGTCAGGGGCGAAGTTCGGCTCCCTTAAGAGTTCGGACGAAGTTTACTTGTAAGTGAAGTCGTGGGCGGAGCCCAACTCCCGTAGGAGTCTGGGCGAAGCCTTCCCACAGTCGAGGTCGAGGACGGAGCCCGGCTCCCATGGGAGTCCGGGCGAAGCCTTCCAGCAGTTGAGGTAGTCCGGCTCCTGTAGGAGTCCGAACGAAGTCTGCCTGTAGCTGGAGTCGGAGATGAGATCTGGCTCCCGTAGGAGTCCGATCGAAGTCCACCTGCAATTAAGGTCAGGGATGAAGTCCGGCTCCCGTAGGAGTCCGGACGGAGTTTACCTGTAAGCGAAGTCGTGGGCGGAGCCTGGCTCCCATAGGAGTCCGGGCGAAGCCTTCCCGCAGTCGAGGTCGAGGATGAAGTCCGGCTCTCGTAGGAGTCTGGACAAAGTCTGCCGGTAGCTGGAGTCGGAGACGAGATCTGGCTCCCGTAGGAGACCGGTCGACGCTGGCGGGGTCCTGCCCGTCGGCAAGACTTGGGAGTGTGGTGGAGGCTCGGCCGCCTGGGGGGTTTGAAGAGACGTTGCCGGAGGTCAAAAGTCGGTTGGATCCCTGGAGGATCATCCCCGTCACGAACTTCGGCTGGAGGGTATTTTATACCCAACAAGACTTAATCCTAATTCAATTAGGATCTAATTCTAAAATCTAAATGCCTAATTAGACTCAAATAAGTCAAGTTTAAATAAATTAAATTCGATTTAATTATTTAGGACTTGATCTCATTAAATTGGATTGCAGCAATTGCAATTAGATCCTCCTTACCAACTGTTAGCTAATCCTATGCTTGTAACTTTTATAGATTGATCCAGATCATCAATTATATTGATAATTTGATCATGATCCAACTATTTAAGCTGATCAAATTTTTTTTGCGTGTGATTCTATAGGTCCTTTTCTGTCTGATAGTGAGACATACTATATCTTCATCATAGTATCATCGCAATATTTTTCAATGGGTTGGAATATTTCTAACTCTCATCCATCAAAGATCATTGATTCAGAATGATCCTAGTGAGCTCTCATAATTCATTAGTAATATCTAGTAGTATATAGTGGTAAACTAGCAGAATAGAATAAATAGAATCCCTAAGTATAGTTACCGTGTGATTTTGTTCCTCTATCATGAGTCCTGACAAGATGGAGATTATGAAAACTCATCAAACCCCAATATCTATCATATGAAAGATTCGATTAGCTTGAGTCCAAATCATGATACTGATAGAAACTTCTTTCCATCAATCATCTTACTGTGACCACAGACTTATGGACTCAATATTTCAAATTCTATAAGACTACTTCTTATTTATTAAGATCAATAGATTCTTTCTAGATGCACATCCTACTCTTCTAATGAATCTACTGTAGCTAACATATACTACAAAGATCCAAATGGTTAGGAGACTATGTTTATGTGCAGTCAAATTACAGCAACCCTATTATGAGCAGTCGAGGAATCGCAGGTCAAAGAACTACTCACACCACTACAGCATCGAGAAGATTACTGATGAGTGAGTAGACATCCATATGATCTCTTGTTGGTCATGCTCAGTATCGATATTCTCTAACAACTATCCGCATTCTCGCTTAGTTTACTACACTGTAGAATAGAGACTTATTTATCTCGAAAAAAATGATCCATGCATCGATTTAACTGGATCAATCACTTTCTCCATGATGATCCATCGATCAAAAATAATTTAAAAATTAATCATATATGTCTTTAAGTCTCAACTCTTGAAAATATATATCCTTAAATTATTAATTCCTAGGATGATTCTTAGACACATAAGACAAGAAGGGATAAAAAAAATCTATTTTATTGATAAATCAATAGATTAAGTACAAATATATGTCCTAAAGCCATTATAATATATCTGTCATATTGACTTTTAGGGCATACATCTAACAAGTTCTTGCCCAGCATGCCATCAATGCCTCTCATTTGCCCACTCAGGGGACTTTGAGGAAGGGGCTTCTTTTGAGGCTCAACTCATCACTCCTCTTAAGTCGGATGCTCCTAGGGGCCTGCCTTATCTTCTTTTGCATCTTCATCACTTCGAGGCTCATCAACTCTTTGGATCTCGATTCGCATATCCCCATGGCAAGCCAACCTCCTAGGCAGCATTTCTTTGATGCCTCCAGCTCATCCAAAGTAGGAGGTTCAGGAACAAAGGTTGGGCTGTTGGGATTCAGGGTTTGAAGCATGCATATGTGTTTTAAAACTTAATTTTTTAAACACCACAGCAGAGAATAAGATTAAAATAATTTTAATCTAAAATTTATATGCATAAAAATATAAAATCATATAGATCTATTTCATATGCTGAAATTGATATATGCTAAAATTTAGATTGTGATCAAATCACATATCTATTTCGCAATCCCTTTTTTCAAATCTAGATTTGAAAGAGATGTGGCTCTCTATTAGCCGCACAAATATCCGACCTCTACGAGTATCCACTCAGGATCAGTCTGGAACAATCCTCTATAATCCAAATTTTAAATCTTCAAAATTCAGCTCGCTGAATCTGAATGAAGCCTGAATCGTGATCAATACTTGATCTTTCTCCTTGATCTTCTTCTTCTCCTCTTCTCTAGAGTTTCTCCTTACTATGTGCTACTACCAAATACTAGAAACCAGCAAGAAAGAGGCATCCAAACTCTTTTGGGCATGAAATGCCTTGGGATGCGCATCCCAAGGGAAAGGGTGTATAGAACACCCAAGAGGAGAGAAAGGGAGAGGAAGAGAGGGCATGGGGAGAGCCTTTGGGTGTGAGGGACTGCTAGTTTTGATGCTCTTGGAATCTTAGGAGAGGTCTCTTTAAATAGGCATAAGGATTGAATCCTATTCAATCTTATAATACAAGTCCTACTTGCATTATGATTCTTATTAACTTAAGTTATCCAACTTACATTAGGAAGCCCATTAGATGCCGATAATTAGAGCCCTTGCACCCATAATTAGACATCCCAAACATACCCAAGAGATGTCCCATATAAAAACAAAAGGCTCTCTAATCAATGGACATGTCCAAATTGATCAAATCAAGGTGGCACCCCATAATAACTATCAAGGAGATTTATAAGGGACTTGCATCCTTAATTTATGTGATCCATAACCTTAGACACCCAATAATTGAAGTCTCATGAATTTTATTCATATAGATTATTAGTAGATAATTAAGTTAGAATTAACTTATTAAATAAGTAATCCCAACAAAAAGAAGAATTGAGTCTAACCATGTGCTAGTAAGGTTACTATGAACCCAAGAGATTTTTCTAAACCCAATTGATACTTCATAAGCTCAATTACTTATTTCAGGCCTAACCTTTTATTGTGTAACCTCATAGATTCAATTTTATCTGATAGTAAGATATACAATGATCTCTATCATCGTATCACTGAAATTTTTTTCAATGGATCGAAATAATTCCATTCTAACTCAACAAGGATTATCGATCTAGAACAATCCTAGTGAGCTCTCATAATTCACTAGTAATACCTAGCAGTATGTAGTGATAATCTAGTAAAACTGAAATAAATCTCTAGGTGTAGTTAACATATGATTCAGTCCCTCTATTGTGAGTCCCGACTAGATGGCAGGTCATGGATAAATCGTCAAACCTCAACATCAATCATATGATAGATTTAATCAGCTTAAGTCCATATGTGATTCTATAAAAATTTTTTTCATCAATCACACTGCTATGGTCACAAACTTAAGGACTCAGCCTCTTAAATTTCATAGGACTACTCTCTTCTGCTAGGATCGATAGATCCCATCTTGATGCACATCCCACTCCTACAGTGGATCAACTGTTGCCAACATCCACTACAAGGACTCCTTGAAATCCATATTGATATATCAGTCAAACTTCAGTAACCTCACTGCGAGCAGTAGTGTCATCTCAGATCAAAAGACTAGTCATACAACTGTAGCTTCGAGAAAGTCACTAATGAGTGAGCAGACATCCATGTGACTTTTCGTATTGGTCACGCTCAGTACTAGTTGTTCTTTAACAACCACCTACACTCTTGCTCCAGTGTTTCTACACTGTAGACTCGAGATCCATTTATTCGAAGGAAGCGATCCGTGCACTGGTCTATCCGAATCAATCACCATCCCCATGATAATCCTATGATCAGGAGCAATTTAGGAATCAACCATCAATGATATATGCCTCAAATTCTCAACTCTTTGAGAATATGTGTCATCATCTTGTTAATCCTTTGGATGATTCAGGGACACATAGACATGAATGGTAATATAACTGCCCAATAAGTACAAAATCATATCCTAAAGATATGAAATGTATCAGTCAAGATTGACTTCTAAGGCATACATCCAACAATCTCCCACTTACACTAAAGTCAATTTGCCATGTACCAAGATCTATCTTCACAAGATAGGCTATAGTCTTAGGCTAGCCAAGTGACTTACCAGTGGATCATCTACATCACATGTGGAGTTTGCTCTTTGCACCTCTATATATTTCTATTCGAGGTAGTCGCGTGTTCTGCTGTTCTATGTACTTAGATATCTGGTGAGATCTAGGCTCTTTAGCAAGGACTATGGTGCCATTATCTTTGCAGTATAGTGTCACGGCATCTGATGGTATGACAACTAATTCTGCAACTAATATTACAACCAGAATACATCCTACATATCTACAGTGTACTCAGCTTCATTGATCGATTATTTGGAATCCTTCTAAGATATCGATATAGGAATACATCCATGATGTAGATATTCTACCATCAACATCAGACATAAAGTCTGAATTGATGTATCCTCCTACTCTTAGCTTTGATCCTTCTCCAAATTAAGAACATATCCTTAGTTTTTAAGAGCTTAAGAATGTTTTCACAACAATCCAGCACTCTCAGTCTAGATACAACTGATATCTACTTATGATATTCATGGTATTATTTATATCAGTTCAAGTACATTATGGCATATGACTATGTCTGAGAGGATAGCAGATCTCTCTCCGAGATTTCTATGCTGAACACTTTTAGCATTTGATCTCTGTACTTTATCTGTGAAAACACAAGCATCCAATACATCTATCTCTATAGATCTTTAGGATGCTCACTTTATGTCTTTCATGGAGAAATCTATATTCAATCATATTTTAACCAATGTCAGTATTGGACGCTCCCACTGACCATTTTGAAATTCATAATTTCTCATATCTGATCAAACAATTGGATCATATCATTGAAATGAATATTTCAACTCCAAGGGTATTGTGGTCTTTGTGATTACCTATCACAAGAAGTGAAATCCATAGGCTATTCTATATAGAAATCTTCAAAAGATCTCTACTTAGAAAAGCTATTTTATATCTTTTTTTGGAGTCGATGTCTCACATCGCCTCATTGTAGGTTCTGGGATTATCTCTATGCTTCCTATCTCCTATGAGAAATAATTTTCTCTACATCCTTTGTTAAGCATACTCAAGTGCCTTTCGAGAGGATTGGAGATCCTATTATGTGTACGAGATAGAGGAAGAATATATGTCTACTGGCTTATGATTAATATGTTCTTAAGGTCCCAAGGCTCCCTGCTCTTTAGAGACACTCTCTTAGAGCTTAGTTTTCCTTCCACTGCTTCATCTTAGTTAAACAATTTTTCAAGAAGATAGCATTGAGTTACAATCACATTATAATCCCATCGAAAAGTAATATCCCAAACTCTTTTAGGAAGAGCTTTATAGACCTTTTCTCTAACATATCCACTTACTGTCCTAGACACAGGTTGGACATTCTTGATTTCAAAATAATCAAGATTCAGTTCTCACCATGTCATATCTTATATGGTGTGGTAAGAATCGATTTAGAGAGAACTCAATTTCATAAAAATAAAGCATGTCTCTAAAGAAATATAAATAAATTAGTAAATTTTATTATGGACCAGATCATATCTCATATAGTTCCATGACTCTTCTTATCTCATTGAGCTCAGATTTACTAAGAGGGGTCCACTATGAAACAAAGCCATTTTATGAGATAATCAAAAATTTTTTTTCAATGGTATTGCATCCTCGATCCAATCGAAGTATCTTCAAAAATTTTTTGATTTGTTTCTCTATTTTCATCTGAATTTTTTGAACCTTTTAAAAATTTCAGATTTATATCTCATATACAAAATAGAGACAACTCTTTGGTTAGCACATCACATGGACTACACACATCAAATATGTACAAGGATAAGTATCTCAATGGTCTTTTTCCTCTTGTCCCACAAGAGTAGCTTGGTCATATTTTTTCAAAGAGATGATACACAAACTAGATTTGACTCAACAGTCAATGAGCCCAAATCCATATTTTTTTAGTTTGTTAATTATTTTTTCTTCAATATAACTTAGCTATAGGTTCCACATATAATTTAAATTTTATTTCAATTTTGGATCTCTCAGATCCAATGACATTCACTGATTGCTCAATTAAGTTCACATATGCATCAACATGCACATGATAGAGACTAGCTCTAAAAATTAAATCCAAACGATGATCGCAAAGGACAGATACCTCTGACTGCAGCAGCAACTGTTGCCTTATAGCTAATTCAAGGGTTACTTCCTCAGCCCTCTACCTTTCCATCGACTCTACACTAGAATCTATAGCTCAACTAGGAGAAGAAGAAATCGTAAGAATAATATTGAGCAATTTTGACATACCTACTCTATGTGTGTCTTTGTTTCTTTAGGCTCTCCAGGTATTTATCTCTGAACTCTTTCAAGGTTCCTTTGTTATCAACACTTTGACTAATTTAGATAAAGTGCCATGATGGTCTTTCATATGATAGTTTATCATAAATTATCCATATAAACTAATCAGAGATCGCAGGATCAAATTTATAAGCAATTTCTTATGCATGGTCATGTCGAGCCTTTTAAGCTCTTTAATATCTTCGATCATTATCAAATAACGATCATAGACTGACTGTCCATCATGCATCACATGCATTATGCGATTCTGATCACCTCACAATACTTATGGATAAATCAACATGTCATTGGTAGTGTATATGTACTCATGCATAGCACCTATCTTTATTGTCATTGTCCATCCACTCGTCAAGTATAGCTCGTTGACTATGGATTGGATGGATTGTTAACATTAGAATAATCTGGTAGAGAATATTACTTAATTTTTTAAAATTAAGAATAATTCTTAGATTTGTAAGCCAGTCTATGTACTCGATTTTGGTTAATTGGTTGATATCTAGGATTCAAGCTAGAGGGTTGGAAGTTGACACAATAAACAGCAGAGAGCAAAGATTCTAATTGAGTATTTATATTTATTTTATAATTTTATTCTAGAAACTTTTAGATATAAAAAGAAATTTTTACTATTTTATCAGAACTTCTACACTCTCTGGATGGAGAAACAAAAATCCTAATGCGATAATTAGATTTCTAGTGGGTACTGCGGTCCCACTAATACCGTGTACCTCACTTAACAGTTATTGATAACATGAATAAATATCGATGCGTGGATAACTCTTTACCCAGATATTTTTCTAAGTATATTGCAGCCACTTGGTCTTTAAGTCATGTGGGCTCACCTAACAGTTATTGTCCGTACTTCTTAGTTAAGTTAGACCCACCATTCACAAGCAGGTGTAAAGCCGTCATTGGGTCTCTCACCTAATAGTTATTGGACCCAACCCTATCTTTATCCCACAGTAACTCTTTGCTAATAGAGTGGTTGCATGTTCTTAATGCAACTGAACTACTGTGACCAATCGAGAATAATCAACGCTGGTAGCACGTCCGCACATCTACAACGGTGGAAGACCTTGGACTTAATATTTTATGGAGAGATTTGAGTTTAGATCTCATCTAATCAGTCATCACATGACTGATGTAATTGGCATGGGCTAAATCAAACCACCAAGCAACCATATTTGTGACTCAATCTTTCAAACTGGCCAGGTAAGTGAAGATTAGTGGGGGTCCCCCCGTTGCTTTCTTTAGACATCAATAAATTGATCAGATAAGCGAACAAAATTAATTAAATAATCACCTTTCAATTACTTACCTCAGACACCAATTGGATAATTGATCAGAATTGGTTAGCTCAAATGAATCGGGCTCAAATCAACAAGCCAAATTAGATCCTTAGTTTAATTGATTCTACATATGAGACTCAATCGATTTGATCAACAACAATTGTATGATCATTAACTTAATTGATCTAACTCAATTCAATACTTGACTCAATTTAACTAATTACTTAATCAAAATAGACCCATATATCTCAAATCATAAATCTTAGATGTAATCCTATTACATGACCTAATTTTTGATTTTTTTATGACCAAAATTTTCATACACAAACATAAATTTCAGATTCTAAAATTATATTTCAGATCTAAATACTTTACATGAAAGTAAATATTAAAATATAAAAATAATTTTCAAATTCTAACATACAAATATATATCACATATATGCATGTAAAATCAGATCTTAAACAAAATTTCAGATCTAAGCATGATATCATATATCTCATATACTAATCATAGATCAGATTAAAGTTAAATTTATGATCTAAATATATAATTATATATCATACATATGAATCAAAATTCAGTTCATAAAAAAATTCAGATTTCATGCATGTATCTATTTCACATGAACTAGAACTCTTTCTAGATCAATTTTCAGATCTATGTATGCATCAATATATCAACTATATATTCTAGAATTAAATTTAAAATTAAATTTTAAATTTGAAGATCCATCCATATATCTCATGTATCAAAAAAAAATTAATTTTCAAATTTTTTCAAAAATATGTATATTAAAATTTAGCATATAAAAATCCGTGGCTCTGATACCACTATTGAGATTCAGAGTTTGAAGCATGCATATGTATTTCAAAACTTAATTTTTTAAACACCACAGTGGAGAATAAGATTAAAATAATTTTAATCTAAATTTTACATATATAAAAATATAAAATCATATGAATCTATTTTATATGCTGAAATTGATATATGTTAAAATTTAGATTGTGATCAAATCACATACCTATTTCGTAATTTCTTTCTTCAAATCTAGATCTAGAAGAGATGAGGCTCTCTGTTAGCTACATAAGTATCTGATCTCTATGAGTATCTACTTGAGATCAGTCTAAAATAGTCCTCTATAATCTGAATTTTGAATCTCTAAAATTTAGCCTGCTGAATCTGAACGAAGCTTGGATCGTGATCAACACTTGATGTTTCTCCTTGATCTTCTTCTTCTCCTCTTCTCTAGAGTTTTTTCTTGCTAAGTACTACTATCAGATGCTAGAAACTAGCAAGGAAGAGGCATCCAACTCTTTTAGGCATGGAACACCTTGGGACGCGCATCCCAAGAAAAGGAGTGTATAGAACACCCAAGAGGAGAGAAAGGGAGAGGAAGAGAGGGCATAGGGAGAGCCTTTGAGTGTGAAGGATTACTGGTTTTGATACTTTTGGGATCTTAGAGGAGGTTCCTTTAAATAGGCATAAGGATTGAATCCTATTCAATCTCATACTACAAGTCCTATTTGCATTAGGATTCTTATTAACTTAAGTTATCCAACTTACATTAGGAAGCCCATTAGGCATCAACAATTGGAGCCCTTGCACCTATAATTAGACACCCCAAAACACACCCAAGAGATGCCCCATATGAAAATAAAAGGCTCTCTAATCAATGGACATGTCCAAATTGATCAAATCAAGGTGGCGCCCCATAATAACTATCAAGAAGATTCATAAGGGACTTGCACCCTTAATTTATGTGATCCATAATCTTAGACACCCAATAATTGAAGTCTCATAAATTTTATTCATATAGATTCTTAGCAGATAATTAAGTTAGAATTAATTTATTAAATAAGTAATCCCAACAGAAAGAGGAATTGGGTCCAACCATGTGCTAGCAAGGTTATCATGAAGCCAATAGGTTTCTCTAAACCCAATTGACACTTCATAAGCTCAATTACTTATTCTAGACCTAATTCCTTTATTGTGTGACCTCATAGGTTTAATTTTATCTGATAGTGAGATATATAATGATCTCTATCATCATATCATTGAAACTCTTTTCAATGGGTCGGAATAATTCCACTCTAACTCAATAAGGATTATCGATCTAGAACAACCCTAGTGAGCTCTCACAATTTACTAGTGACACCTAGCAGTATATAATAGCAATCTAGTAGAACTAAAATAAACCTCTAAGTATAGTTAACGTATGATTCAGTTCCTCTATCGTAAGTCTCAACTAGATGGCAGGTCATGGATAAATCGTCGAACCTCAACATCAGTTATATGATAGATTCAATTAGCTTAAGTCTATATGTGATTTTATAAAAATTTTTTTCATCAATCACACTACTTCGGCCATTAGACTTAAGGACTCAGCCTCTTAAATCTCATAGGACTACTCTCTTTTGTTAGGGTTAATAGATCCCATCTTGATGCACATTCCACTCCTACAGTAGACCAACTATCACCAACATCCACTACAAGAGCTCCTTGAGATCCATGTTGATGTGTCAGTCAAACTCCAGTAGCCTCATTGCGAGCAGTAGTGTCATCTCAGGTTAAAAGATCAGTCATACAACTGCAGCATCGAGAAAGTCACTAACGAGTAAGCAGACATCTATGTGACTTCTCGTGTTGGTCACGCTCAGTGCTAGTTGTTCTCTAACAACCACCTGTACTCTCACTCCAGTATCTCTACACTGCAGACTCGAGATCCATCTATCCAAAAGAAGCAATCCATGTACTGATCTATCCGGATCAATCACCATCTCCATGATGATCCTATGATCAGGAGCAATTTAAGAATCAACCATCATAATATATGCCTCAAATTTTCAACTCTTTGAGGATATATGTCATCATCTTGTTAATCTCTTAGATGATTCATGGACATATAGACATGAATGGTAATATAACTGTCCAATAAGTACAAAATTATGTCCTAGAGATATGAAATGTATCAGTCAAGATTGACTTTTAGGACATACATCCAACACAGGCTTCGTAAATACTGACGGACATCAAAGTCATCAATGTGGAAGCCCCCAGCTTCTGCATTAAGGATTCTTATGACTGCCTTCTTCGGGTCAGTTTTAAGCCCCCTTCTTTTCTCCTCTTCTTTTTTTCACTCTTTCTTGTTTTCAGCTCATCCATCATGTGGACCACTTCATAGGCATCCTGAAAGAGCTCAACAAATTTCTTTGGAAGTCAAGGAAGAAGCTGCTCAAGCCTCTCAAAGGTGGAAGAAGCCTTGGCTCAGAAAGCTGTGGCTGAAAGGAGATCTGATCTCTGAAGGCCCAGGTTAAGTTTCTAGAGATTAAGGTTGAGAAATTTCAGAGTGATGCTAAGGCTCATGTGGTGGAAGGTTTGAGTGCTGCAGTGAGTCAACAAGAGAAAAACTAGTATATGAGAAGGCTACTACAGTCATGGCATTCCATTCCTCGAAGGAGCTCAGGTTGATTAAGCTAGAGTTTGCCTCTGACTCTTACCTACAGGGTCTTATAGACTATAAAGCAAAAGTCTAGCACTTCTTCTCTGACCTCAACCTCGAAGCTCTGGAGTCTGATGATGAAGATGGGGGAGAGAAAGGTGATGAGGAGGCAGAGGCTGAGACAGAGGTTGGGCCAGATCATAGCAAACTTTCGACAACTGAAGATGTGGCTACCCCCCAGCCTCTCATGATAAATGTGCTATCGGAGCCTGAAGGCCTAGCTCAGGGGTCGGATGTCCTTGTCGATGCCTAGGACTCCTATTTTCTTTTTTTTTTTTATACTCAACTCAGATATATTCGAGCTAGTTTTGTGGTCGGCCCATGTTATGCTCCTCGACTTTTAGCTAAGTTGATTTTGTAAGGGACAGATCTAACTATTGTATAGAATTTTTTTAGTGCAAATTGACTTATTAGCAATAGGTCCAAGTCCTAAGGATCAGATTTTCATGTTTGATCAATCTGATCCCTGATCTATAAGAATTTTCATTCGGTGATGAGGTGAGGTTTGCTAGGGTCAAGGAGTTAATCACCCATCCTAAAGCTCGGCCCCCCGCACGACCCATACGAGGATAAGGAGCAGAAGCAGGTCACTATAGTCACGAATTTTACTCGATGTATCCGTGGATGGAGAGCAGAGCATCATTTGATGAACATCATCATCGTCAGGCCTCCACTCAACTCGTTCAAGGATGAGGAGCGCTAGTTTGGCCTTTAGAGTTACAAATTTTGCTCAACTCATTCATAGATGAGGAGCACCATTTAGCAAATATTATCATTGGGCCTCCGCTCGACTTATTCGAAGATGAGGAGTACTAGTTGGCCATTGGAGTCACAGGTTCTGCTCAATTCATTCATGAACGGAGAGTGCCGCTTGGCAAACATCATCATCATTAGGCCTTCACTTGACTCTTCTAAGGACAAGAAGCACCAGTTTGGCCTTTGGAGTTATAAGTTCTACTCACCTCATTCATGGACGAGAAGCATCATTTGGCAAACGTCACTATCAAACCTCTACTCGACTCATCTGAGGATAAGGAGCACTAGTGTTAGTAAACTGGCATTTTTCATGCATGCAGATTTTAAAATAAGAATGCAGCGAAAATAATATAGATTAAAATATTTTTAATTAGAGAGGCATGCATAAGATCTCATATCCAAAAATATCTAATAAGATTTTTATATGAGAGATGAGATTCAGATCTAAAAATATAAAGGAAAAGATCCGATCTTTTACTTAGCACGGGTAGTTCTTCACTATGATTTGAAAAATATGGATATCTTCGAGGTTCGTTGAAGTTGCATATGCATCCAGTCTCTATAGATATCCACACGAGGCTAATCTCGATCAAGAGACTCTAAAGTTGAATCTATCTTCTTCTTTCTATCTTTTCTCTTCACAAAAGATCTAAAGAAGAAGACAAGAGGATGAAGGGGGAAGAAAAGATGTGTGAACACCTTCACACAAGAAAGGATGAAGGAGAAAGAAGAGGAAGAAGTCTCTTCTTTCTCTCTCTGTGGCATCAAGGGGGAGGAAAGGGAGGCACAAGAACTTCTACCTCTCTTCTTTGCATCTGTAAACTTATGTGTACTCTTTACGTGGGAAAGACCCTCTTTTTTTAATACCCAACACCACCCAATCAGATCTGCCCCAATCTAGGTTTAATTTTTAAATTTGAATCAAATTCCAACTTTAAAAATCAGATAAGGATAGAGGGATGAAAAAGAGTGGAGAGAGACTCCCAGGGGCGCACGTCCAACCCTTGGACGCGCCCCTCTTTCTCTCTCCTTTTATTTTTCACGTGCGCACAAGAGGGGGCATGGCTGCTCTTGCATGCCCTTTTCTCTTGGGCATAAGTGAGGTGAGAGAGCTCTAGTCTAACTAGCACTCTAGAATCCTAATCCCATTCGAATCTAATTCGAATCCAATTAGATCAAATCCAATTCGACTCATAATAAACTAAGTCCAATCAAATTAAATCTGATTTAATTCGACTCTAATTTGATCAAATCAAATTACATTATAATTAGGCCCTCCTTTAACTCACTAACTCTTAGCAAGTCCTCTCTTACAACTTTTACAAATCAGTCCAATCATCAATCATATTGATGATTGGATCCAACTGCGATTCGAATCCATTAGTCGATCAAGTCAGAAATTTTTTTTTATACGTGACCCCATAGATTCTATTCTGTTTGGTAGAAAGATATACTGTGATCTCCATCAACAGTATCATTAAATTTTTTTTCAGTGGATTAGAACACTTCCAATTTATCCAATAAGGATTATTGATTTTTAATATCATTCTCATTGATCTCATAATCCACTAGTAATATCTAGCAACATGTAGTGGCAACTTAGTAGAATGGAAGATAATCGAACCTCTAGATGAACTTTGTTGAGTTTTGGCATCTTGAATTCAACTCACAATAGTAGAGCCCAGATGGAGGAGCTAATGCAGGCTAGGTAGGTGCGCAGACCCAGAGACATGACCCATAGGCATGCAAGGCCTGCAGGCATGGCCCATGGGTGCAAAAGGCTCGTAGCATGGAGGCCTACTGCAGCATGCGGCCCAACTGGGCCTGCTACATGCTGGGCCAATGCGGGTGCACGGATGCATGCAGCCCAGCATGGTGTGTGGCTTAGAATGCGTGCGAACATGTGCAGCCCTATGGCATGCGATGCAATCCACCATGCACCGCATGGGGAGATGCAGTCCATGCGTCCTTCATGGATCGCTACCGTCCAAGAGCCATTTATTGTGGCTCACATGCATGCGGACGAGCGCACGACATGCGGTGTGTGCGGGATGGTTTCGATTCATGTTTGCACATACAACATCCGACATGCACAGGATGGTTTCGGTTCATGCCAAGGGAGGTCCACGCATAGTCCAAGGAGGTTTTATGCATGATTTTATGTGATCAGGCGGTCAAAAAAGCATGCAGGAGCGATTATGTAGTTAGGGACATTCTTGAGTCTTAACAAAGCTATAATTTCAGTCTAGATTTGATTTTGGGCCTATAAAAGAAAGTCTGACGGCTTGGAAGCAAATGAGAAGTGGCTTGACGTGAGCAGCAGGTAGACAATAATAATTTTAAAACTTTTTTAAAATTACTATTTTATAGTGAAATTATTAATTAATCTCATTAATTAATACTAATTAATCCTACACTAGGATCTAAATATGATACAACAGCATGTATTTAAATTTGAAACAGTAAACTTTTTACTGTACTGTGTTCAGAACACATCACCTTTTACGGGTAGTCGATCATCGTAATCTGATCACCGTCGGGGGGCTCTGATCATCACATCATAGCCACACTAGTGTCTGACCTCTGCGGATCATCCACACGAAGCTCCCATCTGATCGGTTCCTCATGAATGCTAGTTCGTGATTTCATCCTTTTGATGGCTGATGTTGATCAAACTCCTTCGATCGATGTGTGCCGACTCTTCGGATGCTCTGGATCATCTGCACAGTTGGTTGAGAGGCTGATGGATCTCTCTCTGAAATTTGGTGGACTCACGACACTCATGGCACACCAATCTCACTTCCCGAACCCTAGGTAGAAACCTAGGGTACACACCAAAAACCCTGCGCCCACTTCTCTCTCCTTTTTCTCTCCTCTCGATAAATTTTGAACACTTCAAATTTTTTTCAGAACCTCCCCACACCCCTTATCTCTTCTTTCTTCATTTTTTTTTTATTGCCCACGCCCCCTCCCTTTCTCATTTTATAAAACATCGCAAGAGATGTTGAAAGCATGTGAGTGGATAAGAAGAGGTGGTTGCTCACTTGAATTCAAATCAAATTTGAATTCAAGTGCCAACCAATCTTATCCTCATCCATTTGTGCGAGAAAGAAGAGATGGCATGGCCTTTTTTTTGTGCGTGGAGACTTTCACGAGAAAACTATTTTTCGTGTGGAATATGGGGCACATAAAAGAGGATAAGCTGACTCATGGTTATTTGGTTATCCATTCAAATTCAAAACCCCTTTGAATTTGGATGGGTAACAAACCAAGTTAATCCAAATAATTGGCACACAGAAACATGAGCGTGAGAGAGCTTTGCATGGGAGAAAATTCATGAGAAAATTTCTTCTCATGAATTCAAATGGGTGCAAGGAAGTTGGGTGGCGCAGAGAATTTAAAACAAGATGGTTTGATTCAAATTGAGCCAACCTAATTAAAATAGGTTAAGCATAATTAGACCAGATTAAACCCAACATAATTAGGCTTAATTAGGCTCAATAAAATTCTAATCAAATCAGGAATTAACTAAACCTAACCCCTGATCAAATCAGAGACTAAGCCACCTTAGCGATTAAATCAACACTTAACCTAATCGGGTCAATCCAAACTGAATCCAATTCAATTGGACTTGATCTAAAAATAATTACTCAATCAAATTGAGTTAATTAGTGATCAAATCACTAATTAAACCTCTCATAATATTGAGTCCAAATTTGATGAGCAATTAGGCATCAGAGACCATCGATATGAAACCCTGATCAAAGAGTTCAAATTTCAAATTCAAAATTTGAAATTCAAAATTTTAACCTCGGTACCCAAAATGTGTGGAACTCATGATCAGAGAATCCTAATTCTCAATCATAGAGTCCCAGACACATAAGACTCATAATCAGCCATCAGATCAGAAAGGAACCTCTAATGTGTGTGACCCCGCAGGTTCGAACCTAAGCCGGTAAGCACAGGAACCAATTCCTGTACTAATCGAAGTGACCATCTAGCAATGGTACCGACGATCGGATAGGTCGAATAGTCGCAATCGCAACATTCAGAACCTACGTGAATATGGTTACCGTATAATTCATCCCTTTTGACCCCTGTGTTTAGGATGACTCAGGGTTAAACTATCAACCCTGATGAGATCATCCGAATCGTGCTCAACTCAATTAGTCCTGTGACTCCTCACTAGGACTACCCTGGCCAAGGTTTTGCTAAATTGAAATACGACTGTACACAGCTCCTAAACTGGAGTGGTCAATCCCATCTTGACACACGCACCGACAAGTCAAGTACTTGACTACATCCAGCAGCCTTCCATCACTGAATTAGAAATTCAGGTAGTCCAGTGCCTAAGTGCAGTGAGTTGCTTGCAAGTCACCATGGCGGTCTCAGGTCGGAGGGACATTTATACCCATATCCCATCGGAGCAAATCTTGACAGCAGAAATAGCTCCGGAGTCGGTCACGTTCAGTGCAGATGTACCATTACATCTCACCTGTATGCCATATCCGTGTCTCCACACTCCTTGGTTATGAGGACAACCAACCCATATG